>NC_084612.1:53018762-53038762 GCF_033978795.1 Nerophis ophidion | reverse complement strand
TTGAAAAAGATTGTTTCTTTTCCACAAAAATACTGCCAAGTGTAATTGATCCAAAAATATAGTGTGTTCCCACCAACCTGCACACAAGGAAGTCTTCTTCCTCTTCTGTGTCCAGCACAAAGACATATTCAAGGCAAAAACTGCTTTGGATAAGACCCAGGAGGACAATTAGTGTTTCTTCACAATGAAGCATCATCATCATCTAGCATCTGAAAGCCTTTCCAGCCATGTTGTGTGACTGAATGGATCAACTGGGTGTCAAAAACGACTTTACAAGGTCGGCTGACAGATTGTTGTATCATTATGACTTGTTCTGGGAAAATGAATCACAGGAAGCTGGCATTTTTTTCACCGCGAATTACAGCTGCTGGATTTCGGCTGCTGACATGTTCTTGACGCACAAAAGACATTGTCCGTGGTCTCCACAGTCACAGTACCTTAGTAACATGAAGGCAGTCTTAGTGAAAGACCATAGAACAGGGAAGGAAAGCCAAAGGTGCCCAAAAGGATCCGGCCTGCCGCCGTCCAAAATGCGGCCCGCTGGTCGTTTTTAAATGATGATCCATATCTGCTGTAGACTTATACTTTAGAAAAGCGAAATGTTGGATACATATGGAAATCCACATACCCTATATTGCCAAAAGTATTTGGCAACCCATCCAAATGATCAGAAGCAGGTGTCCTAACCACTTGGTGGTTAGTACACAGGTGGAGGAGGAATTATGGTGTGGGGTTTTTTTTTTTCAGGAATTGGGCTTGGCACCTTAGTTCCAGTTAAAAGAACTTTCCACGAATCCAGGATACCAAAACGTTTTGGCCAATTTCATGCTCCCAACCGTGTTGGAACGATTTGTAGCGGGACCCTTCCTCTTCCAACATGACTGTGCACCAGTGCACAAAGCAAGGTCCATAAAGACATGGATGACAGAGTCTGGTGTGAAGGAATTTGACTGGCCTGCACAGAGTCCTGACCTGAACCCGATAGAACACCTTTGGGAAGAATTAAAATGGAGACTGAGATCCAGGCCTTCTCCACCAACATCAGTGTGTGACCTCACCAATGCGTTTTTGGAAGAATGGTGGAAAATTCCTATAAACACACTTCGCAACCTTGTGGATGAGCCTTCCCAGAAGAGTTGAAGCTTTAATAGCTGAAAAAAAGTGGTATACATTTATATGCATATATACACATATGTATATACATACATACAAATCTCTCTCTCTCTATATATATATATATATAGATTTGTATGTATGTGTATATATGCATATATGTATACTGTACATGTTCTGTACATATATAGTATACAGTATATAGATATGTACAGTATATATACAGTGTATATATAAATATACATATATGTAATGTATATATGTGTATGTGTGTTTGTGTATATATATATATATATATATATATATATGTATATATGTATATATTATTTATGTACATACAGGGTGTATCCCGCCTTCCGCCCGATTGTAGCTGAGATAGGCACCAGCGCCCCCGCGACCCCGAAGGAAATAAGCGGTAAAAAATTAATGGATGGATACAAAAAATGGCAGTTCCCTTTTAAGAGTCAGAGCCTGTTTTGTTACGTGCTACTTTGATAGCATTTCAGTTTGGCCTTGTCATTCACATGCAAATTCTCCCATTTTTATTTTTTTTCCCAGTTAGTTGTGATGTCACTACTCAGTACGTTTTGGACACAAATTAAACGCTAAATGCTTAGTTTAACACAATGGACATGTGAAGGTGAAACGTGTGACTTGTTATCCTCACATCATTCCATATCTGTATGTGCTGACATAGAAGGGGAAAGTTTCGTGTCTTTTGTCCGAAATGCATCGTTACGTCTTCAGACTAAAAATGTTCATAATAGCTTAAGAGCTGCAGGTAGCGCATGTAGAACGCAATGGATAGCACTTCAACCACCTTCTAATCCGATGGATAGATGCAGGTATGGCAGAGAATTCCTGAAGTTTGGCCAACTATGGTTACACATTACTTGAGCTTGAGATTATTCTAATATCAAAACAATTGCTCTTTTTCTTTGAAGATGAAGTGCTGGGTCGCAACTCCAAGCTTGAAATGAGGTGTCCTCGCTTCCCCGAGCCTTTACCACTGCAGCATCCCATTCCCAGTCTGAAAGATGCTCTGGAAAAGGTAGGAGGAGATTGTTCTACCAGCGGCTATGTCTTCCCTTGTTGGTACTAGTGTTTGGGCAAGCTCTTTTTTTTTCCGGTGCTAGAATAGGGCAACAGTTTTGTACTGGGGAAACAATGAGAAAATTAGTCCATATATTTATTGATAGACACATAATTAATATCAATTAAAATATGTTTGATAAGACTTTATACATACATAAATATATGCATGAATTTAATTAAATAATAATCATAATAATAATTCCATTGTTGTCCTCAAAGTTATTTACGCAATACACTAAAATGACAACGTGAAACTTTTTTGTTTCTTGCAAATGTATTAGAAACATAAAAATAGGAACTAACATGTGCATATGCATCTTAAATTGTTAGTTGACTAATTTCATTGTTTTTATTTTTTGTGTCCGTGTATTGGAAATTGTAATGTTTCATTGTACTTCCGTGTTTTTGTTTTGGGATGACAGCAAACTTTTGAACTAGCATAAGGGCTATAATATGGCCCATTTACAATCTGTAAATCAGATTGTTTATTAATGTGCATTGTCCTGAATAAACAACTCACTCAGTATTCACACCAGGGGTGTCGAAGTCATTTTAGTTAAGGGGCCACATGGAAAAAAAATCTACTCCCGAGTGGGTAAAATCATGGCATGATAACTCAAAGATAAAGACAACTTTAAATTGTTTTCTTCGTTTAAAAATAAACCATTCTGAAAATGTTTTTGTTTACACTTACATGTTCCAGTTATTAGTATTCTATCTTCATTTGTCGTCATTTATACTTCCTGAACAAACAATGTGATAATACAATTTTAAAATGCTCCCATTGGTGTTAATTTCCAGTATTTTAGAAGATGACATTAATAAGAATATTAAAAGGAATTTTCATCTACAACAAAACTTATAGATTTAGACTCATTTCATGAATCACAAATGAAGTTAGAAGGGGATGCATATTATTTCAGCAAATGTATCTGTGCGCACAAAATGTGTCCCCTGTAATAAGTACAACATGAATGCAGAGATGATCAGAACATCCATATACAGTAATGCAGTATAAAAACATCAACTTCATTATACAGTAATGCAGTTTAAAAACAACAACTTCCATATACAGTAATGCAGTATAAAAACAACAACTTCTGTTGGAGCCAAATCTCCTTATTTGTTTATATTGTTTTTATTTTAATTTTTTCTAATTGATTGTTGGCCTCAGTTCATGTTTTTTTCTGCAGATTTGCTCCGCCCACTTCTTGTTAAGAACCAGGAAGTGGTGACAGAGATGGGACCGTTGCTATGGTGCGGTTGCCATGGTAGCTTTCTTTAATTGGGTTCACCTGGGAACACTTGGGGGCGATTGGAAGACAAACAGTTTTCGACCGTGTCGTGTTGTGCCGTGACAATGTGTCATTCAAGGTCAGCATACTTTTTGTTGTATAGCCTATAGGGCTGGGCGATACTGCCTTTTTTTAATATCGCGATATTTTTATGCCATATCACAATATACAATATATATTACGATATTTTGCCTTGGCCTTGAATGAACACTTGATGCATATAATCACAGCAGTATGATGATTCTATGTGTATACATTAAAACATTCTTCTTCATACTGCATTCATATATGCTACTTTTAAACTTTCATGCAGAGAAGGAAATCACAACTAAGTCAATTGACCTAAGGTGTATTTATTAAAGTCATTAAGCAAACATTCAAGTCATTTCCTAAACATAAAGTGCAAAATTGTCAGAGACATTTTAAGTGTTGAATAAAAATGAGCTATATAATAGGAAATCAAATAGTATTCGTCCTTCACTATGTGGTATGTTACTAAGGTTATGAAATTCTCTTCACTCTCTAGCGAGTGACTTTTCAAATGATGGTACATATTAGCAATAATGCTACTTTTTATAGCAACGCTAGTACCACATGCTTGACTTATTACGGTTGTATGTTCGACATATTCCCACTTGAATTCGAACCACCGCCAGACAATGGAAACCCTGCTGTTTTTCTTGGGAATGAAGTCTTCCTTAATTTGTTACCAGATCCGCAACTTCCGCGGATCCGCACTCGTACGGCTACGCTAGCAGCTAACGTTAGCCAAGCCGCTACCTCTCTGTTGGGTGAGGTAGGGTGTATGTGACGTATGATGTGACAGTTGTGACGTATGCAAGAATGCTTGTCTGTGAGGAAAGACAGGAAAGAGTGAGAAGAGCCTGAATGCCCGCAGCTAAAAGCAACTGTGATAGAACGTATACTCGAATATTACGATATAGTCATTTTCTATATCGCACAGAGACAAACCAGCGATATATTGTTTATATCGATATATCCCCCAGCCTGAACAGCCTACATTTAATTTTTTGGGGATAGCATAAAATAAACGGATTGTCATATCCAAACACAAAACTACAGTACTGGACAATCAATCATTTGCACGCGTCAAACTGGTCAACACAGTCGCCCACAGTATCGGCCCAGAGCTAAGGGCTGTACAACTTCTATACACGGTAATGCAGTATAAAAACAACAATTTCCATATACAGTATAAAAATGCAGTATAAAAACAATAACTTCTATGTACGGAAATGCAGTATAAAAACAACAACTTCCTTATACGGTAATGCAGTATAAAAACAACAATTTCCACATGCGGTAATGCAGTATAAAAACAATAACTTCTACTTATGGTAATGCAGTATAAAAACAATAACTTCTACTTATGGTAATGCAGTATAAAAACAACAACTTCCATATACGGTAATGCAGTACAAAAAGAACAATTTCCACATACGGTAATGCAGTATAAATACAATAACTTCTACTTATGGTAATGCAGTATAAAAACAACAACTTCCATATATGATGATGGACAATAAAAACAACAACTTCCATATATGGTAATGCACAGAGGTGGGTAGTAACGCGCTACATTTATTCCGTTACATCTACTTGAGTAACTTTTGGGATAAATTGTACTTCTAAGAGTAGTTTTTATGCAACATACTTTTACTTTTACTTGAGTATATTTATAAAGAAGAAACGCTACTTTTACTCCGTTCCATTTATCTACAATCAGCTCGTTACTCGCTACTTTTTTTTTTATCGATCTGTTAATGCACGTTTTGTTTGTTTTGATTTTGTCAGACACGCATTCAAAGCAGGATCCACGCATGCCTTCGTTTCACCAATCAAATGCAGTCACTGGTGACGTTAGACCAATCAAACAAAACCAGGCGGTCACGTGACCGTCACACGTCGAATCCGACCTAAAAAAGTTGAAAAACTTATTGGGGTGTTATCATTTAGTGGTCAATTGTGCAGAATATGTACTGTACTGTGCAATCTGCTTATAAATGTTTCAATCAATCAATCAAAAGTGTAAGGAAAAACGACACTTTATTTCAACCGTACTTCCCGTCACAAGCCTAGAGGCTGATCGCACAGTTCCTGTCTTCACAATAAAAGCGCCGCTCCATCGCGCCTGCGCTAACAAGATAAGAGTCTCCGAAAGCCAGCGCAAACAAACTAGCAAGCTACGGAGTTTGCCGCCAATGTATTTTTTGTAAAGTGTATAAAAACGAATATGGAAGCTGGACAAATAAGATGCCAAGAACCAACGACTTTCATGTGGTATTAGACAGAAAAGAGGAACTTTTTTTCTCCTCCATTTGAAAATGTGGACATTATCAGCACTACTGTCTGATTCCAATCATTGCAAGTCATCAGAATCAGGTAATACACCAACTTATATTCTTGTCTTCATGAAAGATAGGAATCTATATGTTAAACATGCATGTATATTCATTAAAACACCTTTAACATTTCAACAAAAACGGCAAAATAAAAAACTATAAATTTTATACTGTATATATATATATATATATATATATATATATATATATATATATATATATATATATATATATATATATATATATATATATATATATATGATATGTGTGTGTATGTATATATGAGGTAGATCACCTCGACTTGGTCATTTATTAAGTAATTGATTAACGTTGAAAAACCTATTGGGGTGTTACCATTTAGTGGTCAATTGTACGGAATATGTACTGTACTGTGCAATCTACTAATAAAAGTTTCAATCAATCAATCAATCAATAAATGCCTACTGAGCCTATGGTGCTGTTAAGTTATTGTGGCTCAATTTGCCTTACATTTTTTATTTTAATGTATTATTATTTAATATGTATTATTGTTTTAGTTGCTTAAGAGATATTCCTGGCTATGAATTTGCTCATTGCTATTTTTATGTTTTGTGCATTATCTGTTGCCGTAATTATTAAACGAACAGGTTACTCATCAGTTACTCAGTACTTGAGTAGTTTTTTCACAACATACTTTTTACTTTTACTCAAGTAAATATTTGGATGACTACTCCTTACTTTTACTTGAGTAATAAATCTCTAAAGTAACAGTACTCTTACTTGAGTACAATTTCTGGCTACTCTACCCACCTCTGGTAATGCAGTATGAAAACAACATCTTCTATATACGGTAATGCAGTATGAAAACAATAACTTCTGTATATGGTAATGCAGTATAAAACAACAACTTCCATATATGATTATGCAATATAAAAACAACAACTTCTATATACGGTAATGCAGTATAAAAACAATAACTTCTGTATATGGTAATGCAGTATAAAACAACAACTTCCATATATGATAATGCAGTATAAAAATAATAACTTCTATGTACGGAAATGCAGTATAAAAACCACAACTTTCATATACGGTAATGCAGTATAAAAACAACAACTTCCATATATGATGATGGAGAATAAAAACAACAAATTCCATATATGGTAATGCAGTATAAAAACAACAACTTCTATACACGGTAATGCAGTATAAAAACAATAACTTCTAAATATGGTAATGCAGTATAAAAACAACGACTTCTATATATAATAATGCAGTATAGAAACAACTTCTATATACGGTAATGCAGTATAAGA
Organism: Nerophis ophidion; assembly: GCF_033978795.1. Taxonomy (NCBI): domain Eukaryota; kingdom Metazoa; phylum Chordata; class Actinopteri; order Syngnathiformes; family Syngnathidae; genus Nerophis; species Nerophis ophidion. The sequence goes on along the minus strand of NC_084612.1, from coordinate 53,031,601 downwards.
CATGTATTTGTGTGTAAATGTCACAGTTTACATTAGCAACAACATCTTTGACAAGGTACATGTTGTATTCTATCACTAACAAGCAGCATAAGTACATCCTCTCCAAACAGGAAGAGTTGTCTCCATCTTAACACAGCGCCACCACCTGTGAAGTCATGCACCGCTGAATTGCTTTTGTGACCTCCAGTGGACACATTTAGAACAGCACTTTATGTCATTCAACAAGTTCAGCTCCTTTTTTAAACCTGACAAATTCACCCGGGCCGCAGGTTTGACACCCCTGAGTCACAGCCTTTGCTCAATACGTTGTCACCCCGCCTTTGGCAGCAATTACAGCCTTTTTGAGTACGACGCCACGAGTGTGGCACACCTACCTTTGGGAACTTTCTTAGTTTGAATGCATCAGCATCCATCATACATCCATACATCCATTTTCTACCGCTTATTCCCTTTGGGGGGCGCTGGTGCCTATCTCAACTACTATCGGGCGAAAGGCAGCGTACACCCTGGACAAGTCGTCACCTCATCACAGGGCCAACACAGATAGACAGACAACATTCACACTCACATTCACACACTAGGGCCAATTTAGTGTTGCCCATCAACCTATCCCCAGGTGCATGTCTTTGGAGGTGGGAGGAAGCCGGAATACCCGGAGGGAACCTACCAATGACGTGCGGTGAGGTTCATGGCTGGTGAGGCACTGACTTCATCACAGTCAGATTTATAAACATATGAACCCTATAGAGTATCTTATTCACCATTTGATTGGCAGCAGTTAACGGGTTATGTTTAAAAGCTCATACCAGCATTCTTCCCTGCTTGGCACACAGCATCAAGGGTTGAAATTGGGGGTTATATCACCGAAAATTATTCCCGGCCGCTGTTGCTCACTGCTCCCCTCATGTCCCAGGGGGTGAACAAGGGGATGGGTCAAATGCAGAGGACACATTTCACCACACCTAGTGTGTGTGTGACAATAATTGGTACTTTTTTGGGGTTTTTTTTTTTTTTTTTGTCCTGTCCAGCTGCTTAGGCAAATCATATAGTTGATGTAGATGCCCATATCAGCTGTTCAGATTTACTTTACATAAGAGAAGTGTAGGATACTTCTCTTGTTGCCTTATTTGAGTTTAACTTTATTAAATGTATTCATATTATCATTTGGTGCACCCGGGCCGGAGCAGGAGGGGATAGAAAGAGTTAAAAAGGAAGACAGAGGGGGAAATTGTGGAGATAAGAGGGGGATTAGACAGAGAGACAAAAACAACAACTGCAAACACAACAATAACAATAACAACAATAGAACAACACCAGCACATACAATATGTACAAATATGATCGTAAAAGTGATAGCAAAGAAGCAGTTAGTGAAATAATTAATAATATAGAAATGCATTTTTACACTACAACTGGAGCAATACAAATACTAAAAGAAAAAGCGCTATTGATCATGAACAATACCAATAGTTGACCTCTATTATCAAAAATAGAGTTGTTCATATGCAACAATATGTGTACATAATGATAACTAGAAAGATAAAAAAAAAATTTAAAAAAAGGAATTCCGAAAGATGAAAAGAAAAAGAGAGAGGCAACCTATATTAATCTTGTAGATTGTTATAGTAACAGTGGGTTAAGCTTTGTCAGTATGCCATGTGTTACCCAGTTTACACTTGGGCAACAACGTTGATATATGTTTGATGAAAGATGATTATGTGCATGAGTGTATGTATGTATATGTACTTGTATATGAACAGAATGTGCATATGAATGTTTGTACAGTAAATGTATATGTACGTTTGTTTGTACAGTGAATGTACAGTATATGTACAGTATGTGTATGTTTGTACCGTGAATGTGCGTGTAGATGGACGAACTTGGAGTATGTAGGTATGTACTGTATTTGTGTATGTGTGTGGGAGCGTAGGTACCCATGTATGTTAGTTTGTATGTATGAATAACGGTGTGTGTGTGTGAGAATGTGTGTTTGTATGTACAATATATTTGACTCCCAGTATGCGTGGGAGTCAGAGTGCGGCCCCAGCCGCCCAGAGAGCACAACCTAAACAGCAGGTGTGGCGCCCAGGGAACCAGGGACCACCGGTCCCACGCAGCCAGGCCGGCCAGCGACAGGAACCCCACCGCGCTACCCCGAAGAACCAGCAGCAGGCCGCAGACAGACGCGCCCGGCAGAGGACAGGGCACGAGAGAAGCAACAGACGGCCGGACCCCAAGCCAGCGAGAGACAACCCCCCACACGGACAGAAAGACGGGACGCCCCGCCCGGGGGGACCCAGAGACTCCCCACAACCGGACGGGAAGACCGCCCCCGCCCCATCAGCACCCAAAACCCCACGACCACACCCCCGGGAAGCACGGCGCGGTCCACACCAGGCCACTCCACCCAAATCGGCCACCACAGGACCACCAAGCGCAGGGCCACGGGAACCACCCACCCCACTCGGGATCCCAACGATGGAGATGGAACAACCAACAAATGCCCTGTCGAAGCCCCCCACCCCCGAGGGAGGGGGAAAAAACAAAAGAACAAAACAAAACAAAACAAAACAAAAAACAAACAACAACAAAAAATAAAAATAAAAATATATATACACATACATACATGCATATATGCAATACACATATGTATATATACACATACATACACATATACATATATACATACATACACATACATTTATACATACATATACACACACATACATACATGTATATATACACATACATACATACATATACACATACACATATATATATAAATACATAATACATACACATATATACAAATATATACATACATATATATACATACACACATATACATACTTACATGCACACATACACATATATACATACACATACATACATATACACACATACCTTTGTATACATATATACACACACAAAAAAAGATTTGAAATAAGATCACAGACATGCTGACACACAACGTCACTACCCCAGCAGCTGGCCGTCTCGCAGCAACTCGGAATACCCTGCCGCACCAAGCTACCACAATGGAAGAGGGGACTAGACCCAGCCAGCCCCAACCAAGACGGGTTTGAGTTTGAGTTTGAGTTTATTTCGAACATGCAAGCATACAACATGATACATCACAATTTCCAGTTTCTCTTTTCAACATGTTCGAAAAGGAGTAGGAAGAAGCTGAGTTTATTTAATCCTACCCCTTTTCTTTACATAACAGTTGCTAAAACTTTTATTCACTTCCTGTTCTCAATGTATTCACAATGTATACTCCATAAGTAATAAGTAATCACAATACAAATAAATAAATAAATAAATAATTGGTGAAGTAAGTTTTATTCCTTACGATGAGATAAATCAGATTATTTTGAGAATGAATGAGTGAGTAAAATCATAATGTTTATCATGGTTCTTCATTTTTGTACTTTGTAAACACTTCCAGTTTGAAGAGTTTCTTGAAGTGGATCATATTAGTACATTGTTTGATTGCTTTGCTTAATCCATTCCATAATTTAATTCCACATACTGATATACTGAAGGTCTTAAGTGTTGTACGTGCATACAAATGTTTTAAATTACATTTTTCTCTAAGATTATATTTCTCTTCTTTTGTTGAGAAGAATTGTTGTATATTCTTGGGAAGCAGGTTATAGTTTGCTTTGTGTATAGTCTTAGCTGTTTGCAATTCCACTATGTCGTGGAATTTCAGTATCTTTGATTCAATAAATAAAGGGTTTGTATGTTCTCTATATCCAACATTATGTATTATTCTAACTGATCTTTTTTGTAACACTGTTAGTGAATGAAGTGTACTTTTGTAATTATTTCCCCATATTTCTACACAGTAACACAGATATGGTAACACTAGTGAGCAGTAGAGAATATAAAGTGATTTTTGGTCTAGAACATATTTGGCTTTATTCATTATTGATGTATTTCTTGCTACTTTATGTTGTATATTTTTTACATGAGATTTCCAGTTCAATTTATCATCAATCATTATACCTAGAAATTTGGTTTAATTTACTCTTTCAATTTCTATTCCGTCTATTTGTATTTGTGTTTGACTTTCTTTTCTACTATTACCAAATAGCATTATTTTAGTTTTACTGAGATTCAATGATAGTCTGTTTTTGACAAACCATTTTTTTAATTTTTTCATTTCTTCTGTTATTATTTGTATTATCCACTGTGTGTTCTCTCCTGAACAAAACGCTGTTGTATCATCCGCAAATAATACTAAGTTTAAATCTCTTGTAACTTTACAAATGTCATTTATATAGAGATTGAATAATTTAGGTCCTAGTATTGATCCCTGGGGTACACCACAGGAAATATTTAGCATTGTAGAAGTGTGTTAGCCTAGCTTCACGTATTGTTTCCTGTTCGTTAGATAACTTCTTATCCAATTTTTGACTAACCCTCTGATGCCATATCGTTCCAGTTTTTTTATTAAAATATTGTGATTAATTGTGTCAAATGCTTTTGTTAGATCCATAAACACTGCTGCCGCACATTTTTTACTATCTATTGCATTGGTAATTTATTCTGTGATTTCAATTAAAGCCATTGAAGTTGAAACATTAGCTCTGTATCCATATTGGTTCTCTTCGAGTATTCTATATTTATTTATGAAACTCTCTAATCTGTTATTGAACAGTTTTTCAATGATTTTAGAAAATTGTGGAAGTAAAGAAACAGGTCTATAATTTGTAAATAGATGTTTATCACCAGTCTTATAAATTGGTGCAACTTTAGCTATATTCATTTTGTACTTGTTTGAAATGAGAGGTTACTAATATACATTAATGGTCCTGAGATCTCATCAATCACCTTTTTTATCGTATCCATATCAATTCCATTACAATCAGTTGAAGTCTTTGATTTACATTTTTTCACAATTTTAACTATTTCCTCCTGTGTCACATTACTGAGGAACATGGAGCTGAGATAGGCGCCAGCGCCCCCCGCGACCCCAAAAGGGAATAAGCGGTAGAAAATGGATGGATGGATGGAGTTGGGATTTCGCTCTATGGTAACATAATAGTCCTCAGTTGAAACTGGGTCTGGAATCCTTTCTTCCAATTTTGGTCCAATATTTACAAAGTAGTTATTAAAGCTTTCAACTACTTCCTTTATGTTGTCATTATGTTTATTTCCGTCTAAGAAGTATTGGGGGTAATCACGCTTAGTGGCACTAAGCCCCATGTTGCTCTCATATTATTTTTGTTGCTGTCCAATAATTCACTGTAATATTCTTTTCTACATGATCGTAGTATGTTTGTTAACTTGTTTTTATACTTTTTGTACTTAACTTCTGCCTCTGTAGTTATTTTTACTATACATTTTCCATATAGCGTATTCTTCTTCTTACAAGCATTTCTTAATCCTTTTGTCATCCATGGTTGATTATTCTTTCTCTGTTTACTACTGAGTTGTCTCCATGGACAATGTTTGTCATAAAGTATTATGAACTTGTTTAAGAAATGTTCGTATGCTTCATCAACCTCTTCTTCATTGTACACATTGTCCCAAACTTGCTTTTGTAGCTCCATTTTGAAAGCAATCATCCTCTTCTCTGTGCACAGTCTTTGAAATGTCCTTTTGTCTTCCATGTTCTTTTTGCAGTTTCGATCATATATTGTAAAAACTGGCAGATGATCACTAACGTCGGTTATAAGTAAACCACTTGTAGTGTTATTATCAAAATCATTAGTAAAAATATTATCAATAAGCGTGGCACAATGTCCTGTGATTCTGCTTGGCTTTGTGATTTTAGGATATAAACTGATGCTGTACAAAAAAACTATGAAGTCATCAATAAACTTTTGCTTGTTGGGGTTCAATAAGTCAATATTAAAGTCACCGCATAAGAAAATTATTTTTTTACCATTGTCCATGTAAGTTGCCTTGATCCATTCTTCAAATGTTTCTATACTTGACTTAGGTGATCGGTATATACAACTGATGAGTATGTTTTTGCTATTTTCCTGACATATTTCAATGGTAATACATTCTAAGATATTATCCGTAGCAAATGACATGTTTTTTACCACTTTGTAGTTCAGGTTCTTCATCACATACACAGCTACTCCTCCTCCATTTTTGTTGGTTCTGTTAATATAGTTTAGTTCATATCCTACCAGATCAAAATCTATTCCTTTTTTATCATCAATCCATGTTTCTGTAACGGCGATCACTTTGAAGGGTTCGTTGATGTGTTGTTAATGTTGTTGTAGTTTGCATACAAGCTTCTGCTATTAAAATGAATAATTGACAATTTGTTGTCACTTTTAATGTTGCTATTATATTGCTCATCTGTGTAATGAAAACAATAATTACTAATGTGGGAAAAAAAATTGTATCTGGATCTATATCGTTTCCCAAATCCTGGTTTTTGTGCTCTTTGTTGCAGAAGTTTTTTAGTTCCATATTTCCTTGCTCAACAATCTTTGATGTCGTTTCAATAATCTCTATAAATGTAGGTAGATGCAGTCCTGAATCTAAGTCTTCTTTTTTAGTTGTCCCTTGCAACGTAGTAGTGTTGATGTTGACTTTAGGTGCTTGTTTTTTGTCAGAGTCCATTATCATCGTTGTTGTGGAAGCTGTATAAACTTAAAATTTGTCCAGGTCTTTGATGTCATTGACAACAATTACTCTTGCTTCTGGACCTCCATTCAACTTGATGTAGATTTTACAGTTAGCGCTCCAAGTTCCCTGGATTTTTCCCTGCTTTCTCAAGTCGCGTGCTTTCTTGGCGATTCCAGCATTACGTTTAGTGAGATGCTCATTCATGTACACATTTGTTCCCTTCAGCTTCTTTCCCTGTCTCAGCAATGCCATTTTAGATTTTCTGTTTACGAATTTCACGAGCACGACTGGAGTGGCGTTGTTGTCTCTTTTGTTCAGTGGGATGTATGTTTCGATGGTATTAATGTCGATTTCAATTTCCTTTGATTGCAGGAAGTTGACCACTTCCTGTTCTGCCGAGACAATATCCATTTCATCTGGTTCACCTTCATTATTCACAGCTTTCGCATAGGATCTTGGATTAATTCGGTCCCCTGTCACGATGATATCATTCATTCGTTTATCCTGCTCCATTTCATCTATGATATTCCACAGCATGTAGTTGTCTTCTTGAAGGTTCTTCATTTGTTGGCGCATATCTTCTTGAAAGGTCTTCAATTGTTGGCACATATCAGAGACTTCATTTTTTCTGGTGATGATTTGAGTTTGCAGACTTTCAATATTTTGCTGCAGACTTTTCACATCTTGTTTGTGTTCTTCCATTGCTTTTTTCAGATCTTTTTTTATTTCTTTAATTTCTTCTTTCATTTCATGGAGTATTTTTAGTAGTACTCCTTGTTCCCCATCATGTCCTGTGTCCAGTCTCAAATCTTGGTCCCAGTTGTGTCCTTTGTCGACTGACACCGAAGGTTTCGGGCTTTCAGTTTTCCCTTTAGCTTTTGGCATAGCGGCAGATCGATGACGTCAGTGCCTCTTGTGTCTTAAACGGCAGTTACTTTAGCAACTTGCGGCACATTTAACTTGGTTGTTCCAACAATGCGTACCTTGTGTTGTTCACAGATCAATTTGAGGTGTTAGTCTGTCAACTTATAACACTCAGCGACGTTGGAAGCACTTTAAAACAGCTGTAAACTCGGCGTAGTTTTTGGTTGCTAGGCAACCGCTTTGAGCTTGCTTTTAGTAAAATTTTTATTATTTTGTATTTTTTTTTAATCTTCATAATTTACTTCAAGCTATTACACTATTTCTCTCTCTCTCTCTCTCTCTCTCTCTCTCTCTCTCTCTCTCTCTCTCTCTCTTTCTCTCTGTCTCTCTCTCGCTCTCTCGCTCTCTCTCTCGCTTTGACACTATTTCCACATTCACCCATTTACACTCACCCATTCACACACTGATAGCGGGAGCTGCCATGCTTGCCGCTAACCAAGACCCATCAGGAGCAAGGGTGAAGTGTCTTTCTCAAGGACACAACGGACGTGACTAGGATGGTAGAAGGCGGAGATTGAACCAGTAACCCTCAGATTGCTGGCACGGCCACTCCCACAAGTTTGCCACACCGTCCCCAATTAATGTAATGTGCTTAAGGCCGATGACAAAGGAGTTACGGACCACAGATGGCCATTGTGCCGCTCATTGGGCAACCCAGCTGTAGAAGCTAACTGTTAATTGCCATTATAGTGTTAGTAGCGTAGTGTATTTGCTCAGCACCAGAAGTGGTAAAATCAGCTTTTCACCAGGCGTGTTTTTTCGGGGACAAATTACGAAGTCCTTCTTTAGCTGCCATCTTGTTTCATCATATATTGTTGCCTTTGCACCTGTCAATGTTTACTTTTGTATGCACATTAAATCAACAAAAAAATCCTGACTTTGGAGCAATGTTTACGGAATTTAGTATTTGGCTCTCTATTAGATGCAATGGTTTTCCGTATTGGGACCATGATTTATGTCATCACTTGTTCACACCTCCTCATATGGAGGCTACTTTTCCTTGTTGATGTCTCAAGAAGGGTAGAAATACAAGAACACACACGCACACACACACACACACACACACACACACACACACACACACACACACACAACCGGGACCAATCTCTCTTCCCTCCTCCAGAATCCCACAAGCTAATTGCCTGGAGTGAAACACGGCGCTGGCGTGTTTGCAACACGAGTGGAGCATCTGTTTGTGGCCTTCCTTTTCGCTGCTGCCAGACGCTGCAGAGCGCTAATGTGCGAGCGTTAGGGATAAAAAGAACTGGCCAGTGACGGAATGAAAAGCGTGTCATTTGCTTCATTTCTCCAATCTGGCGGAAACAACAACAAAAAAAAGTTTGGCATACAGCAGGCGGATAAAAAGTAGCGTTTGTTTGCCTCTGAAGCCAGTCCCCTTAGTGAAGGTGTGTTCCCCCGCAGGTGGACTCATTAGCTATGCAAAAAAAGTCAAATAAAATGTAATTACTGCAGGTGGAAGAAGAGGTAACATTTGTTAAAAAATATATATATATATTCTCTCACCTAAATGTGTCACCCTGCAGGTGGACTCATTAACTAGGTTTTATTATGCAAAGTTTGCTGGACAAAAAGTCAATAAAAGTATGTATTTCCTGTCCCTAACTGTGTGTCGCTTTGCAGGTGGACGTTTTGCTCCGCCAGAGCATCCATCCTGTCAGCCTCCCCGCTCTCTCCGCCATCATCGTCCTCAATGACACGGTTTTGTGGACAGGCAATTTTGGCAAGAGAAACAGCTCGGATGCCTTTTCAGGACCCCCCAATGAGTACACGGTCTACAGGTGGCTAATGGAGCGCTTCCACAACATTGCATCCTAATGTTTAGGCATTGCGTCTTTTTATAGGGGGAACTGCACTTTTGGAGGGAATTCTGCCAATCATACAGAATCCTTATGTGAGACAATCACTTTTCACGGGTAAACCTAACCCTAACTCGTAAAAAAACGTCACTTAATGTCAGCTAACAATGGAGTCAATAGGAATCGATCTATTCTGCCTATAAAGCGCTCTAAAAACATTCTAACATCTCCATCAATGTTTCATATAGATGATTTAAGTATTATGTCATGTAGTAGTATTCATATTAACATGTAATGTATACATGATGTAAGTATACAAATATACTACATTACAAATAATGTAGTATTAAAAATAACTTGTAGTATATACATGATATATATACATGTCATGTACTGTAGTAACACTGTTGTAAATGGTTAGAAAATAGAAGAAAAAAAGTGTCCTTTAAAATAAACCGAAACTTTCTGATTGACAGAATCTTCATTAGTTAAGAATCAGGGATGTCCCAATGAACATTTTTAACCTTAGATCCGTTCCGATTTTGATACTTTGGCAATAGGTTCTGGAAGTGAAAATGCTTTATAGGGAGTAATTAAAGCATTGGTGTCAAAGTCATTTTAGTTTAGGGCCACATGGAGAAAAAAATAATGGCAGTATAACTTAAAAATAAAGACAACTTTGGATTGTTTTCTTTGTTTAAAACTAGACCAAGTACATTGTGAAAATGTACAAATTGCAATGTTGTTGTTTTTTACACTTACATGGTGCGGTTAATAGTATTTTGTCTTTATTTATACTTTGTGAATAATACGGAGCACAGCCGAGAAACAGTTATGTTTGTCAGCCCAACAATGGTTCAGAAACCCTGCTGGTCCATGGAAGTAAACATGACGTTCAACATGTACACTAACGTAGTGAAGCACCATCCTTACCCATCATAAATGTCTTCCAACACAATAAGGAGAGCGGTCGGTGACACATCCAGGAAGACAAGTGTCTTGGCGGGAACATTTAGGTATGCCTCCTTCACACCTGAAGCCAATTGAGTACCTGATGGTTTTCCTTAAGTGAGCCTAAAAGAGGAGCCTAAAATCCACCAGCGAGGGGTGGAAGAGTATGTGCAGTTCTGGTAAATTCCATAATCAAGAGGATTTAAGTAATACTACAGCTGGTCTGGGTTAGTTTTTTTTGCCTCATCCCTCACTTAAAATGCGATAGAAGAATGCACTAGGGACCTGATAAGTTTGAAAGAGAAAGAGATGATGCAGTATTATCTGCTCACAGATGCTTACTGGTGGTTGTTTGAGCACAGTGTAGGAGGTCCTGGATACTCCGACTCCTGAATGCTTCAGTCGCACGCAGGATTCTCACAGGAATGAGGCCAAAATACAACCTTCCCTACTGTACATAACAATACTGCTCACACTCGGGTTGGGCGATTTTCAGACAAAAAAAAAATTGCAATGGTGGTTCAATTTTTATAATTGATAAATAAAAATGCCTAAAACTGAGTGGAGGAAGACTTTTAGTCCATCAACATATTCTTGTCTCAAGGTGCCACACATTAGAAGAATATGTTTAAAAAAATATTTGACTTTGTGCAGACAAACTGTGAGCTTTTGTCGACTTCATGCTTTTAGACTGAATAAATAACCCATAAAAATGATATAGAGTTAATACAAAAGCCAAAAGCAGTGAAGTTGTCACATTGTGTAAATGGTAAATAAAAAAAGAATACAATGATTTGCAAATCCTTTTGAACTTATATTCAATTGAATAGACTACAAAGACAATTATGTTCCAACCAAGAAACTTGTTGGGTTTTTTTTTGCAAATAATCATGAACTTAGAATTGAATGACAGCAACACATGTCAAAAAAAGGCATTGTTACCACTGTGCTACATGGCCTTTCCTTTTAACAACACTTAGTAAAGGTTTGGGAACTGAGGAGACACAATTTGGAAGTGGAAATCTTTCCCAGTCTTGCTTGATGTACAGATTAAGTTGTTCAACAGTCCGGGGTCTCCCTTGTGCTATTTTAGGATTCATATTGCACCACACATTTTCAACGGGAGACAGTTCTGGACTACAGGCAGGCCAGTCTAGTACCTGCACTCTTTTACTATGAAGCCACGCTGTTGTAACATGTGGCTTGGCATTGTCTTGCTGAAATAAGCAAGGTCGTCCATGATAACGTTGCTTGGATGGCAACATATGTTGCCCCAAAAGCTGTATGTACCTTTCAGCATTAATGGTGCCTTCACAGATGTGTAAGTTACCCATGCCTTGGTTACTAATACACCCCCATACTATCACACATGCTGCCTTTTACACTTTGCGCCTACAACAGTCCGGATGGTTCTTTTCTTCTCTGGTACGGAGGACATGACGTCCACAATTTCCAAAAACAATTTGAAATTTGGACTCGTCAGACCACGAACACTTTTCCACGTTGCATCAGTCCATCTTAAATGAGCTCGGGCCCAGCGAAGCCGCAAGTTTCTGGGTGTTGTTGATAAATGGATTTAGCTGTTTTTATTTACAATTTACACAACATGCCAACTTCACTGGTTTTGGAGTTTGTATATCCAAGGTTATTGTGTTGAAAATGTTCTCGTTCAAGTCACCAAACAAATTTGTCTTTCTCTATTTTATTGAAAGCTGGAGCAGTTGAGTTGGGTTAATTTCTTTATTTCATTCATAAAAGATCAAACAAAGGACGAACAATAAAAACAATCAACATAACATTGAGGCAAATTATGAATGAAAAGGAGCAGAAACACATGAAAAACTTATGAATACTACAAAGCCATAATTTTCATTTTACAACAATTAAACCAATAATGAAGATACTGTATAATTTCAATCAGTCATATCTTTTCACATAAAAGAGATTTACGTTAGGTCAGGAGGATTTTCCCTGAAGAGCAATAATTTCCCTGAAGAGCAGGGAAACCTGCGAAACAGGCTTGTACGTATGAAATAGCCTCTGTATTTATTTCTGACCTAATGTATATTCCGCTCTACCCTGGTATTGACCACTGTATAACGGATAAACCTCAGAAACCTCAACTATATAAAATAGATTTACATTGTTTTATTCCACTGTCAAGATTTTTCCATACATTAACACCTCTGACTGAAATACTTATTTCCATTGTGACTGTACTAACACTAGATCAGTGGTTGTTGACCTTGTAGGAAGTACCAAACCCCACCAGTTTCATATGCGAATTCACAGAACCCTTTAGTGAAAAAATAAATAAATAAAAATGTTTCAAATTCAAGACAAAGTTATAAGTTTTTAGTAACACTTTAGTATGGGGAAAATATTCTAAGTAACAAAGAATTAAGTTAGAGTTTTTTGGACACTAGGGGAACATATACTAAGTAACAAAGACTTAATTTAGAGATATTTGGTTAGAACCAGGGTTAGAGGGTTAGGGTTATAATAAGGCCATGCTGAATAAGGCATTAATAAGTAAATTTCGTAAATGAT